>NC_050603.1:2220000-2267500 GCF_013368585.1 Megalops cyprinoides
CACACCAACCAACCTAAGTGCTCATTTACTTTGACTTCGCACTATGTTGATTCTAATGCTGGGAACCATTGAGCAATCTTAAAACCCCAGACCTTAATGTCTTAGTAAAGTGCTTTAGTTTTGGAGGAGGTCGGGGGTGGGGGGGTTTTGTGAATTGCAACACATGTAAACCAGCAGAGGAAATGAGTTGTTTCATTCTGAAAACACAGCTCCAAGGTGGCCTTATGATAGCGTTTAGCCCGGTTGGCGTGTCGGCCAGAACCGCACGCTGCATCTGGAAAACGCAGAAAGGAACAGCCTTGTAAAAGTGACACAGGGGAACCAGAGAATTGTGCAGAGGCTTTTGTATTTATCCTTGGTGGGAAGCAGGAATCAGCAGTGTGTGTATAAGACAGAAGTGAATGGAGCTTTGGGCTGGAGTAGGCGTAGGACTGTGAGTATTGTAACGGGTGGAGCAGGCATCAGCAGAGTGTGTGTACAAGACAGAAATGCATGGAGCTTTGGGCTGGCGTAGGTGCAGGACTGTGAGTACTCTTTTCAGGAGCAGCAGGGGCTGGATGTGCCCCAGGGAACTCAGGGGTGTGGCAGGGAGGGACGTCCCCGAGCTTCCTGCTGTAGCTCTGAGGGCGCCCGTTAGCATGTGACGCTGGGGTGCAGGGGTGCCCCCGTTTGACACGTTCGCAAAACGCTGTCGACTCCTTTACTCCAAAACACCATCTGCTGTGTTATTACTCTGTTTCACTGTTTGAAAGACACACATGTACTTACACACACTCAATTACGACCTCTCAAGGAGCTTTTACGCTGTTCACATTTTGCATTCTCATTTGTACACTTGCCTGGATGTTTCCTGAAGGAATTCACACCAAGCATCCTGCTGAAGGATGCAGTGCCAGGGTCCCACCCACGACCCATTTCCTGAACCACTACACATTATTACACCTTACATTACATTTCATCACCACACATTTAATGTGAAACGCAGCTGCCATGGTCACTGTGCAAGTCTCTGAGTCTCACACAGCGCCAGGTGACAGAGACTCCACAGAGGATCCTCCACACATCCTGTCCCTCCAGCCTCATGGTATAAACCCCTGTACCTCTTGCTAATGCCGTCCTGCTTGCATAATGACTGTGGCCCCCAGGGTAAGAGCACCAGTGATGAGAAAACAGCTAACATGGCCTCTCTCTGGGGTTAGCGCCCCTTCGATCTGGCCCACGCCGATGTTTGCTCTGATATGGATTTCAGTTGAGGCCTGGAGGGACTCTGAATGCACAGATTTCCATTCTGACCTAACGTGACAGGACTTACGCAACTTCTGTGTTCACATGGAGTTCTGCCAGTCATGTGTGAAAAAGCACAGTGGACACAAGTTTGCTGAGCAACAATTACTTTGTGTGTGTGTGCGTGCGTGCGTGCATGCGTGTGTGCGTTTATGTGAGGGAGGTGGGGAGGCAGGCCTGGCCCGGATGTTGATTGACAGACACTCTCACACCCCTCCCGCTCACACAGACACACAGCGTCTCTGCAGGGGACAGAGGGGTGTGTGTGCCTCTGCATACACACTGAGGAAGCAAAGCAGGAGCTCATCCCCAGGTGAGAATCACAGGTGATTAACACCTCCACACGCTGCCCTTCCTTATCACTCTAACCTAACAACCGAGGAACAGCTCTGTATAAACACACTGCTCTCAGACTCACCAGACAGAGTGCTTCAAGGGTCAACAAGCACTTCTGTTTTAAAACACAGCCCCCCTGCACCCCACCCTCCTTTCAGCAGTTTAAGATCAGATGAGGCTCTGATGCCGAAGAGCTACAGACACTCCAGCAGCATGGAGCTCAATGTGCTGCCTCATCTCTCCTGTGATACTCCGTATCGGTGCACTTGCTCTTGCGGCTTCTGGGACCTGCACCACAGAACCATATGAATATTACTACTATGGCCCTTCTGGATAAGTATCTACCAAATAAATACTAAATATTAATCATAGTAATAGAGACACTAGTATTCGAAAGATGCAGTACCACCATGAAAAGATATCAATACAATGCTGTATGTGTGACAGTGTAGCATAGTGGTAGGGAGCAAGGCTTGTAATCAAGGGGTTGCTGGTTCAGTTCCCTACTGGGGCACTGCTGTTGTACCCTTGGGCAAGGTACCCAAAATCACCTCAGTAAATACCGAACTGTATAAATGGACAACATGTAAAAATTGCAGCTTATGTAAGCCAATCTGGATATGATTGACCGCTAAATGACAGTAGTTTAATGTAATATTGGCTTGGTAATTCAGAAAAGTCAATAGGTAAGTTCTTACTTGTATTACTTTATTTTATCGGGTGGTCTGTTCCAAGTGTAAAAGGGATCAGTGAATCTGTTCCAGACCCAAAGCGGCCTGCATGGATGTTCCTCTCTCTCCCGTTGCATAAGCGTTTGAGTCATTTCCCATTTTGGCACATGCTTTGCCCCTTGATTTACGCTGGAGTCCGTGCCAAGCGGACCCACCTGTGTTGTTTTAAGATAGGAAACTCTGTTCCTCGGCCCCCAGAGGATGGTGTCACACGCAGAGCATGACGATCTTCACGGCCTTATTCACGCAGAAAATAAATCACCACTGGATTTGGCAAAGGGAAGGGCTTCTGACGAACCCTAACCCAATCAAAGGTCTTAAAACTTTTTATTTAGTGGTAAATTTCATTCATTTTAGAGCGGGACATTTGTTTTGACCTCTTGGGTGGGAACGGGCGTCGGCTAATATTTTAAGTGTTTGACGAGTCTGTAAGCAGCTGACATATTTTACCCAGTTCAGACACTCACTGCTCCACTGATTCAGCAGTAAGCAGAATATGGTGCCTCTAAATGCACTGCAAACATTTGGGAACTTTATCTGCTTCCTGTTCAGTGCTTAAGTAAGGCATCTACAAATTACTTCTGGGAAGGTGAAAGCACCCCTCCCATTCCAACTGAGTACATGGGGTTACACTGAAGCATGACCTCTCTCCTACTCTCTCTCTCTCTCTCTCTCTCCACCAGCTGTTTTCAGGTTCTCTCTCCCCCTCTCTCCCTTCTCCAGCTGCTCCCCTTCTCTCTGTCCCTCCCTCTCTCTCCTGCTCTTCTTCTCTTTCCCTTTTTCTCTCTCTCTCTCTCTCCCTGCTCCACCTGCTCTCCTTCTCTCTCTCCCCTCTCTCTCCTGCCCTCCCTCCCTCTCTCTTTCTCTCTATCCCCCCCCTTCTCCCCTCTCTCTCCTGCCCTCCCTCTCTCCCTCTCTCTCTCTCTGTCCCCCCCTCTGTCTCCCTCTCTCCTTCTCTCCCCTGCAGTCCATCTCTCTCTCCCTGCTCCAGTTTCATGTTCTCTCTCTGTCCCGCAGAACAATGGAGGCGCCTGCTTGTTTTGTTTTGTTTTGTCCAGCAGGAAATGGCCGGCGCATCCTGCCTTTGGAGGATCTGAACTGCGGGCCTCTTCCACACCCGAGTAACACCAGGGAGGAGTGCTTCCAGCCAACACGGAGCAGGAGTACATTTCAATCAACACTGAGACGGGGCAGGGAGCAGGGAGGGGCGGGGGAGTGTGGATGGCTCAACGACTGCTGTCTGGCAGTTAAAGAGGCCCACCGCCCTGACAGGAGGGTACAGCTGCAGCCTCTCACAGCCTCACATCTCTCACCTTGGACATCTTGTCTCTTTCACACTGCTTGTCTCTGCTTTGTCCTCTTACGTAGTCCTCTAATCTCTTTTAGAATGTCTGACCCCCTTTTGCAGATTCAGATTCCTTTTACCTCTTCCTGTCACACCTGAAATGGTTGCAATGCATTATGGGTACTGAGTAAGGCACCCCACAACCACCCCTGTTTTTTTTCTGCCAGCACTAGCTAAGCTCTCAGCTGGAGACAGTTTGGTGGAAACAGATAACCCCTCTGCCCCTGAGGAAGAGGCAGGAAAGCCATCACTCATTTAAATCAGAACCCCCTCTGATTCCTCCAGAGCTCCCGGGGCGGGAGCCGTGTTTGGAGAAGCGATTCCGAAACCGCGACACAGAAGGCGGGGATACAGAGTGTTTATGAATGTTTATGGAGAGCCTTTGTGATAAGATTGAACCGTTGCGTAACTGGAATAGTGCGTGTCGGCTCCGTGCTTCGAGAGGAATCGATTTCCTTATCTGTGGCAGGATGTGTTCAGTGATGTAACAGCGACAGAAGAGTGCCATCAAACAGCTCTCTCTCTCTGAACCACGGTCCCGGGGGCTCGTTTAGGGTTTTTAGGACGCAACAGACAGGACAAAGGGCAGATGTGATGATGAGGACAGGTTAGGCGGAGACCTTGTGGTTCTCGAGTGCCTCAAAACTGAAGTAAAATGGTGGCTAGCTCAACATTGTTTGATTGGTTGTCTTGTTATTTTCATTTCAGAAAATTTCATTTTGAGCCAATTAACATCTAGGTAGACTGCTTGAACTTAAAAATGCATCTATTGCTTTGTCACCCTGTCCTACAAAACCGGTAGGACTGGTGAGTAAGATGAGTAAGATGCTCCAGCACCTATTTTTTCAATACTATTTGACCTAGCCTGTCCCATGTACCAGCTGGCCATGTTAGCCTTTACCTGAGTACCTCACACAGCTTTCTTCAGAGCAATTTGCCAAAGTGATATTTTGATCACCAAACACAGAATATTCCTCCAGTTCACTCCCTGGGACTAACAGAAAATTTCCTCTCTCTCACTCTCGGACATATACCAGCTCTCTGGGCCTCTGGATAAGGGCACCACTGAGTGCCCTCATGAATATAAAAATAACAGTCTTGGTTAAATACTCTGACCGTTCAGGATGTGGAGGAGGAACCCCTCTATAATGTCATCGATGGCCCACCTCTCCTGAGGGGGGCGGGGAAGCGTTTACATCATTAGGACGGTCTCTAAAAGCACAGTATGTTATAGATTTGTTTGCTCAGGGAGGCCCCCACTTCCCTGACCCCGCCCACCTCCAGAACACATCTGACACACCACTCCTACATGTGACCGCCTCGATCGGACGTGATGGTGATTGGTCGTAAATCCATAAAGCTGCCACCCTTTTTCTGATTCCCACCTACATCTCTGTGACTCATTCACAGGCGTGTGGCACGAGGGAAGTGTTTGAATAAGGCACGACCTTCGACCTGTTAGAGGACATTCCCTGCTCCCATTTATGATGGTACGAGGCACTGGGTCCAAGGTCTCCAACACTTCCGATTTCCTTTGAAACATCAGGACCTACGAGTCCACTGGCACATTGCAATGTCATGGGTGTGAGCTTAAAGCAGTCTTTTCTACAGTATAGCAATTTTACATTTATACACACACACACACACACACACACACAGAGGTAATGGACCCCCTTTTCAAAGTGCAATGAATTCTACTTGGATCACATTGGTGTTATTCAAATTTCAGGGAAGTTCAGTAGAGTGAAGCCCCATCAGCCCAACACAGGACCCCTGACATACTGAAGAGGATGTTTGTGGAAATGAGCAGAGGCCACTCGCGAGGGATTCAATCTGCTTACCCCGTGTAAGGGGCTCATGTGAGTGATGTAAATAACTTAATACACCATAAAAGAGAGATCGTTAGGCTAAAACTGGAAGTGAAATCCCCTTCTGATCATCCGAGGAATGTATACAGCTCTTAAAATAATCACCGAAGGAATACCAGAGGAACATATGTTCACACATGCTAAAACATCGGGTTGCTTTCACAAAGCCAACCAGCTCTAAGCTCTGTGTGTGTGTGTGTGTGTGAGAGAGAGAGAGAGGGAGAGTGTGAGACTGTGTGTGTGTGTGTGTGTGAGAGAGAGAGAGAGGGAGAGTGTGAGTGTGTGTGTGTATGTGTGTGTGTGTTTGTGCATGCATGCCTCGAAATAAATTGTGACCCAATAGGGCAGAGACTTCCTCAGTCTGCTCCACATTCCTCCCGTTAGAAACGCGGCTCTAATTAACTCCGAACCCAAGATAGCTGCCCTGCTTTGCATTATTCAAATCACACTCCCAGAAAAACCGCACCTCCATGTTCAGGGATCCACGGCAGGGTTTCTCAGGGCCAGGCTCAGAATCCAGATCTAGAACTGGGTCGACCACAGGGCCATGATTAGATAGATCAGATTGCATAACTTACAAATATGTCCAGCAATATAAAGATACACTTCATCACCTCTGAACACACCCTCTTGGAGAACTGCTGTCCAATGCTTGGTGTCTTAAAAAGGACATAAAAACGATTTTAATGAATGACATTTCATCATTAGAAAAGTGAGTGCCATGATTATTCTAGGGCCTCAAGAAAAAAAAAAAGATTTTAAAATGTCAGATCTGAATACGAGTAATTTACACATTTTCACTTTATTGATTGAGTTAAAATATATTACCTAAATTATGCTCTTAATATATATTATTTTTGTGTGGGTAGGAAATCAGAATTCAGGAATATGTGCAATAAGGTTTTGCATGAGGCTTTGGTGCTGTGATTGGTGATGTAATATCTTATTTTATCTGCTCCTGTTGTATTTCTTATTCATAAATTGTGTAACTGTATTTTATCTTCTGCTGTACAGGACCTGGAGCATGATTTATCGTTACAAAAAGTAATGTTATTATAATTATTTCCAAAAACACGTTTAAATTGATGATATCCCGTTGATGTCTAGAAAAAATGTACATTTATCGTATGTGTGATGTACACCAATGTGTCTCACAGATTTGTCTGTGAACTGGGACTGGAGCCAGCAACCTACTGCTTGCAATTCCAGTTTGATCTGTACAGCCTCCCCAAATGGAGGGCTACAGGTTTGTTTTTCAGGAAGGAGGGAGAGAGAGAGTGTGGTGGTCATGCTAAGCTTTGCCCCTTACAGGACCCCTTAAGCTGGACCCTAACCAGCTTATTACATTTCATTAGCTTAGCACTCTTATCCAGACTGACTTACATAGCTTACATTTCATGCTGGCCATCTATTCAGCTAGACAGTCAAATCTTTTTTTTTTCCTTTTAAAAAATTTGTGGTTGTTGAGAGCAGTTTTTTGCAGAAGTTGTTGCAGCTGTTGATTCCGAGATTCAGCTTCTCTCTTCCCTCTCCTCCTTCACCCCCTTCAAATAAAAGAAGGACTTTTTTTTCTCCTCCTCTTCTTTCATCTGCTGCAATGCCCTGACCTGAATCTGCCAAGTGGAGGAGCTGAACTCTCACTGTTTACGACAGATTCTCACTTTTCACAGCCAGCGCATACTAATCTTACTTCTTTGAGCAAAATGAATTCGTTTTACTATCTGAACTGATCTGAATGTGATCATCATTAATCAGCACTTTCCCAGTGTGAATGAGGGCTCGATGATGAAAGATTAATGAGCTTCTGTGGCATTTTCTGAAAATTCCATGCTATCTGTGATTTCAGAAATAACTGTGTCATCCAATTATGGCTAGATCAAACAAGTTTGTTCATTGCAGCTTCTCTGGGTTCCACAAATGAGAGAGCTCAGATAAATAGTTTTTGAAGTCACTTGAAATTCGACACCAGTCATGATCCAAGCGAAGCCTATAACCTCATTAGCTACATTTCTTCTTTGCTTTGATAATCAACAATGCACTGTTGTCTTCCTGTCTTCAAATGCACGAGAGCAAGATTCTATACATGGTAATGTAAAATGATGAAGTCAGAGGAAAGAAATGCCATTGTTATTGCAAAGTCTCCCCTCCTCAACCCCCATTGTCTTGGCAGCTTCTCTAAACGCTGCTCCACACTGCTGCTCCACACTGCTGCTCTGACCACTGCTCCACACTGTTGCTCTGACCACTCCTCCACACTGCTGCTCCACACTGCTGCTCTGACCACTGCTCCACACTGCTGCTCTGACCGCTGCTCCACACTGCTGATCCACACTGCTGCTCTGACCGCTGCTCCACACTGCTGATCCACACTGCTGCTCTGACCGCTGCTCCACACTGCTGATCCACACTGCTGCTCTGACCGCTGCTCCACACTGCTGCTCTGGCCAGTGTTCTGCATTAATCTCTGCTCAGGCCCAGGTGGCTTTGGTCACAATGGTCTGGCTCATGATGAAAAAGGCTGGAACGGAAGGAGAGAGCACAGCTTTGCGACAGGAAGTGCCGCCTGTTCAGCAGGAAACGCACGACAGTAGGGATCACAGCCAATCAGCAGCTGAGGTGGGGAGGGGCGGGGCTGCAGGGTGACGGTGCCCCTGCCCGGTCCATGACACAGCGCGGCTCACAGCCGACCCACCCACGGTGCTGTCTGAGTGTGTAATCTCATCATTTAAGCGAACATTAGCATCGGCTGTGGGGACGCCCCCGTCATTTCGCTCACTCTGTGACCTACTTGTGTTGGGATCTTATCTGCAGTCACTGTGTGCTGGAGCGGTTGAGGTAAAGGGGTGGGGGGGGGTCATGGGCTCCCTCAGGTGCATCACCTGGGATTCTAGCCCCACCCCCCGGTGCAGCACCCGGCGCTGGAGACCCTGCACCATATGATGCCAAATTCAGGCCCGAGGCAGACGCCCTCAGACAGCGCCCTGGCGGTGGACCTTGCACACTGCAGCAGAGTGCTGACATGCGTGAGGGCAGGCGTTCTGCTGCCATTTCAGACGGGCTCTGAGTCCAGGCACAGCCCTCAGGTACAAGCCTGCCATAACCAGCCAGCGTCAACAGAGTGCGTGTGTGTGTGTGTGTGTGTGTGTGTGTGCACTTTTGTGTGTATGTGCATTTTTGTGTGCGTGTGTGTGTGTGTATGTGTGTGTGAGTGTGTGTTGTTGTGTGTCTGTGTATGTATGCACACATGTGTCTGTGTGTGCGTGTGTGAGAGAGAGAGAGACAGAGGCTGTGTGTACATTTGTGGGTTTTGTGTGTATGTGTGTGTGTGTGTGTGTGTGCGTGTGTGAGAGAGAGAGAGACAGAGAGAGACGGAGACAGAGAGTGGCTGTGTGTACATATGTGGGTTTTGTGTGTATGTGTGTGTGAGCCCGTAATGCATTTTTCCAGACTCTGAGCAGTAAGGCAATGTTTTCTGTCAGACTGATTTGGCTCTGGGGCGTAACTCTCTCCGATGCCGAAATGCCAGTCTGGGAGCGCAGACTCGGCCCGCCAGGGCAGCACCAGGCCGACAGCGGACAGGCGGGAGTTTCCCTGGCAACACCACCAACCTCTCTCGCCAAGGTCACGCAGAAAAACAGCAGGAGGGTCCAAACGAGGTCAGAGCCGTCCGCTGGAATCTGCATCAGCGTGGCAGACGCCCCTGCTCGAGCTAAAACCCGAGGAGCCAGCACAGCGCTCAGACCACCTGCGCGTGCTAACCGCAGGCCTGTCCTTCTCACGAGCGAGGGCGCAGGGAGCCGCCCTCCTCCGAACAACACGATGGCGTTACATATCTAACATTAATCATGCACTCCTTCTATTTTTCATGCATTTTTCATGTTTCATTGGAGCAACTTTGGTGAAGAACCTCACTCAAGAGTTCAGAGGCTCTGAACTGGGATTGGAACCAGCAACCTACTGCTCACAGCTCCAGTTCTGTCTACACTGCCTCCCCAAATGGAAGGTTAAAGGTTTTCAGGAAGGAGGGAGAGGTAGTGGTGGGCACACTAAGCTTCACCCCCGTCCTGAACCCCAACCAGCTTATTACATTTCATTTGCTTAGCACTCTTACCCAGACTGACTTACATAGCTGGCATTTTTACACTACATGCTGCCCATGGTGTTAATTTATATGGCTGAATATTTACTGAGGCAATTATTCAGGTTAACCATCCTGCCCAAGGGAGCAGCAGCAGTTCCCTAACATGGAATCAAACTGACAACCTGTGAGTTAGGAGCCCTGCTCCTTACCACTAAACCATCAGAGGTCAGGAGGTCAGGTGCATTGCTGGGTCTTGCATGTGCTTAAATGCGTAAGCGCTATATACTCACAGGGAGGGAGGCAAGACCTCTGTGAGGCTGAACTACAAGAGAGAGATCAAATCTTCCACTTACATAACCAGGAAAAACAGTCTGCCTAAAATCTAGAAAAATACCCTCTGAAGACCGTTCCTCATGGGCCTGTTGGACATCGCATCACATTGAATAATTACCCCTGGATAACAAACAGGAAGACCCCCCTGGAGGCTGGTGTTAGACGCGGGGTACATCTGGTACACAAAGTAAGACCGATTTATTAAAGACAGCAGAGGAGGGTGAATTCACAGGAGAGTCTCCATAATTCTCCCAACTCTCCAGGTCTTTTAAATAAACAGTGAAGAAATAAGAGCAGAAGAAACCCCCACCGCGGCACAGCGTGGCGGGGGGGGCGGACACTCCCCAAAACGTGACAGTCGAAATCGCCACCAATCATAAACAGATACATCCCGCCACCCTATTCTGCATGTAACTGTACTCACGTTGATGGAAGGCAAAAAAGGTCTTCAAAGGAAACCACCCGAGTCCTGGGTGTATGACATATTCGCGGTATCCGCTCATTCTCTCCCAAAATACAATAACCCACGGCTATAAAAAACATAAAGTGAGCCGCCTCACGCCAACAACAAGCAGTAGCATTTGAGCACACTGCAACAACACGAAATAGTATCTGAGGTACGGTCAACTCATCCAAAAACACGCCCAGGTTAGAGCTATCCCAGTATGTCAATAACTAATAATAACTGGACTTCTGAAACAGTACACTGCCACGTGTTGCATGCTGCAGTTTATAGATAGCAAGCATGAGGGAAGTGGACATCTGTAGCCGTTTCTCAGATAAACATGGCCGTTCTTTTTTTTGTCCCTGAACCATGACTCGACGGATCGATCACGAGGCATTTCGCCTCCGTTTACTTCTGAGGGATTCCGGAAACACCTGCGACTGCGACCCGGTCCTTGCCGCTCCTCGCAGGATTTTCTGGTTCTCTCAGGTTCTCTCAGGTGCATCTCAGGTGCGTCTCAGGTGCGTCTCAGGTGTGTTTGTTTGGTCTAAAGCCCTTCCAGGTTCTTCCCCTGCGCTGATGTGGATCTACGTCAGGGAAAGGTAAGCAGAACGCTGTGGCAGGCAGGTTTGGAGTCTCTGGTTTCGGTACTGCAGCCGCACTCCTGTGAAAGAGACGAGCCGAGTCTCAGACTTCAGGAACACACCCCGCGCTCAGCCCTCAGCGTGTCAGGCTTCTCAAAGTGCATTTTTTTTGTTTTCTGATTTATGTTTTTCTCTCTGTTACAGCAGAGTTTATGTGACGCCGGCTCGGTGCAGGAGTGTCCTGCCGTTTGGCTGCCGTTGTGACCCTGGAGAGCAGTAGCATGTGGTCTAGTTTGGGTGGTGCGTGTTTTTCGCAGAGACGCCGTCTCCTTGCGAGAAGGCCCGGGAGAAGAATTCCCTCCCTCTCTCTGCTTCTACACATATATGTCCATTTCTCACATACTCTCAGTCTCTCCCCCCCAACCCTTTTCACATTCTCATCTCCCTTTATCATACACACAAAATTTCCTCTCTCTCTCTCTCTCTCTCTCAGACACATACCAGCTCCCTCTCTCTCTCTCACACGCACACACATCCTCTATCCCTGCCTCTCATTGTCTCTCTCTTCTCTCCTGTGTCTCTCCATCTCACCCCTGCCTTGGTCCCTGTCTCTCTCTCCCTCCGTCTCTCTCTCTCTCTCTCTCCCTCTCTCTCTCTCCCTCCGTCTCTCTCTCTCTCGCTCTTTTTTTCTCCAGGCGCAGGCAGAGATGTGGGATGAGGAAGTAGGTCAAATCCCTGCCAATAAAACTCTCCTCTACGCAGACAGAACACATGGAAAAGAAGTCAGTTCACTCTCCCGGAGACTGACAGAAAGCACAGGGAGGTTCCCCCCTCTGGCCTGGATCAAACCTGCTGTAATGAAGTGGAGTCACCTACAGCATCCACACAGCAGGTAAACACGGTGACTCCTACCTGTGCTGATCACAGTACACCTGAATTGCCCCGCGCTCACAGTGAGGCATAATCAAGATACAAACGCTCCATCATGTTCTTCCCTTTAATCCTGAATTTATTTCTCAGCCACACACGAGAAAATGTATTTTTCCAGATAAAGCAGCACGCAAAATAAGTCACCGCTATGGCTATACAATAATTTAGTACAATTTTCAATTTACTGTTTATTGGTGCATTTATACCAGATTCAAACTACCCACTAAGCATTTCATCCTTAATTTTTAATGCAGGATTTGATAGTGAATGAAATGATAATGATGTAATTTGATGAATTGTTTATTATTATTTTATGGAAACATAACATGATTTTAGGTCTGAATGAAAATAATCAAAAGAAGGTGTAAGAACTGGAAACACTGAACACTTACACTGCACTGAAGGCTTAGACATAACCCTGAACGCTTACAGTGAACACCTAAATTTGCTACTGGATTACAGATGGAAAGATGTTTTGAAAATAGACAGAATCTGGGGATAGTTCTCCTCAAGTCATGTGACTTCCACAGAAACAGAAACTGCATATTTACTCTGACAGGTTGCCAGATTGGCAGAAACCACCTATGCACCCCCTTATCTTTACCCAGGAACAAATCCACAATTTTATTGTTACTGATTTTAGAGAAAATGCTCATATTAAAAAAGAGATATTTTTATTTTCACTTCTTTTTAAATTACTGAAATTATGAGTTATTTTCACCACAAAGACACAGAAGCAGAAGGTTGCCTTCAAGCATTGTGCTAATAAATGTACGGTGGAAATGGCTGTAATTATTGCTCCAGTAATCAGCCCTACTCCACCTCCGTTACAAAGCAAGCTGGCGTGAAGAACAGTTTATTTTTCGATTGCATGGGTTATTACTCGTACGAAAAATTAGTGATGCAAATTGTAGTTATTATTATAATCTCCCCCTATCACAGTCCTTAATTAGTTATTAAATGTAATTTTCTCCCAAATCCAAAACAGTGCTCCTTGAAGCGGTTTCCGGAACACACTGTGGAACTCCCCTCTCGGCCTGTTATCCTCACACTCCTGCCACCGTAACCGGCCTGCTTCGCACTACGGCGCCCCCCTCAGGCCGATGTGAGCAGAGCAGATGAAAGGGGCTGAAGCCTTGATTTCAAATGTGTAAGCCTCCATCTGGTCTCCTCCCTCTGTTGCCATGGCAACAGAATTCCACACTTGGAATAGATGCAGCTCTAAGCCCTAGTAGGCTATATGTAACTTCTTACTCTAGTCTGCCCCCTCCCCCCCCCCACCAAACTCTACCCGCTACGTTAAAAAAAAAAGTGCCTATGTTGAAAGATGGATCAAATCCTAACCTGGACACATCTGAGTCCTCAATAGCATTGTCATGAATATAATCAAAGTATCAAACAGCAATGCTGCACCTCTGAGAGATATAATCAACCTGAATGTCTTCATGTGTTCAGATAAATGTCTTCAAATAAATATGCAGTGTAAATCGACAGGCTAAAGTATAACAGGTTCTGCTATATCGTACTGTAAGGGAATGTGAGCTGAAAGCTGAGGGACAGAGATCTGTGAGCTGCAGCTGAAACGTCGTCCTCTCTGCGGTGTTTGCACTGACGCTGCCTCTCCCCTGCCTGAATCAGGATGTGTCAGGCCTTTGATGAGCTCTCTGGGGCCATCCGAGTGACACTACAGAGGGCGGAAAGAGGAGAAAGTTCCTCAAAAAAAAACAAAAAACCAAAAACAAAATGCTTCAACTCCACAACACCAGACTGCAGGACAGAGCTCATAGGACAAAAGCCACACTCGGGCCTGATGTCACAGAGAGGCCACGCCCCCTGCTCCACTCTCCCCCTCCCGCCCCGGCCACCTCACACAGGAGCAGTGCATTTCCACTCAGCCTGCAATCCCACAGCACAGCTGGACAGACCACCGTGGCCCTCCAGAGAGCAGAGGCGTATAAACCCAGGGCTTCGTATCAGATAACTGCAGGAGGAGCGCTTAGCAGCAGGGGGTTCGGCAGGGAGAGAGCAGAATCAGAACAGGAAGCTGGCGCGTTCTCTGGTGACATCACTGCGCCCTTGCGCTCTGGGCTCAGACCCTTCCCCTGAATGAGAGCTGAAAACACCCCGACGTATACGCGAGCGGCATGCAAACCATGAGCTGTGAAAGGCATTCCGCATGAGCGTACACACTGAGCGTCACTGTAAAAAAGCACACACACACAGCCTTAAAGTAGCTGTAGGTTCAGGACTAAAACTGAGCTCAGAAAAGTAGCAGAATATGTGCTAAGCGTCACTGTAAACAATCACACACACACACATCCTTAGCGTAGAGGTAAGCACAAGGCTAAAACTGAGCGGGAAAAAGCAGTGGAATTCTCACACTGCTTCAGTGTTCCGGAATGGATTCATATGCACCAGCACGCAGGTCATGAAGGATCTCCCTAGCGATTGGGGCACTGCGCGTGTTTTCTGTACACGCAAATAAACCCGTCTGATTTATACCTTCAGCAGTGAGAGAGTGTCTGTGGGGGGGCTGCTTCTGCAGAGTCTCTGTCCGCGGGGAGCCGCAGGAACAGGAAGCCTCCTCTCTGGCTCCAGCGTGGCTGACCTGGGTGGAAGTGTGCTCCGTGCTCCGCCGGGCTGGGGTCTCGCCTGTCCAATCAGAGCACGCGCCCCCCCACCCTGAGTGGGACACGCTGTACTGTGCAAACGCTCTTACCCGACACGCCGCTTCCTTCCCCTGAGTCCTCCCCTGGCGGGGGGGGGGGGGGGGGGGGGGGGATGCAGGAGAGCTATGTCTCTGCAGGGAGCAGCCCGGCGCACGGCACTGTTTAGACTGCAGGATTTGTGGCTGGGAGGTTGTGAGTTCAAGTCCGAGGAGGATTTCGCAACCCTCGCGCTGTGCCCCTGGAGCCGGCAGAACAGCGGCTGGTCTGCTGCTGGGTTTTGAACCGTGGCGCTCGGTGGCCACGCTGCACTGTAAGAGCTTTGACACGACTGACTGAAATAAAGCACCAGGTTCACACCCGGGAGACGTCACCGTGCTCCTGCTCCCCCTCGCAGGGGTCAGGACCCGTCGCGTCCTGACTCACGCTGCCCTTTGCCCCTCCAAACCCCTGCAGCAGCTCAGCTGAAGGGTCAGCACCAGCCTCATGACCCCGCAAACTGCACTTACTCACACCCTCTGGAAAAAAAAAGAAAGAAAAAAACCATTGATGTGATAACGATGAAATAAAGTCAGCAGCCATGAGATCTGACCAATAAACCAGGATGCTTGGAACGGTTGTGACAGCCACAGCCATTACCCTCATTACACCTGTGCTGTCTCACGTTTTCTGTTGAATGTTGTAATGTTTGCCAGTGTTGACTACAGTACAGCACTGATTGAGGATTTAGCTAAGCCCTTGTTCACCGGGCACTTTGGTGCTGACACAGGGGGAGCAGGGAAATGACATCACCCACAGCTTCCACTGAACCCAACTCTGACAGCATAACAGCGCAGATGACAAACATTCTGAGTCTGAACTATAATCCCTTAAATACTGCACCTGGAGGTGGCATGACTGAACACAGTCATACCCTGCGCTCTTCATAGAATATTTTCATAGAATTTTTTTTAAATCTTTTTACAAATATAAACCTCCACATGCCTAAAAATACACTCCAGATGGGTTATCAGATTTTCCCAGGACATCCTCAACCAAATGGCTGTGTCTGCAGCGTGCGTTATTTATATTACATCACAGAGTGCAGTAATATCAGGCACGGGCAGCAGCTGACAATCTGGCCTCTACAACACAATGAGAGTTTGCGTCAACAGGTCATTAGAGAGAGCCCAGACGGTCCTCTCCTTTCGGGTAAACACGCCGTGACCACAAAAAACAAACCCTTTTTTTTTCACTCTGTTGGCGCTCCCTGAAGACGATCAGGGACTCCTTAGGGACCACCCACAAAGGCCAACAGAGTACATCCTTGTGCGTATTAAACGCGACCGAAGCCACGGTTTTACATCACGCCACTGTGTAATCATGAGAGGCTCTGCGCCTAAAGGAAAACACGGCCTGTGTTTATGGTTCAGGCTAATGTGTAGGTGTATGGGAGGGGCTGGGGTGGGGGGTTGGGGGGGGGGGGTTGTACTGGCTGGAACAGAGCGCTCTGACACTCGGCTTTTCTGCCCCTCTTCCCCAGTGTCTGCATGTGCGTTCTATCACTGCCCCGGATGCCACGTGTGGCGTGAGTGTGTATAAACACGAGGCATTGCTTCAGTTGCATGCAGATGCGCGTCCCGATTACTTCACCTGTATTTCTGTGGTAAAACACCCAACCCATGAAATGATCACATCTTCACCATTGGCTGAACACAAAAACAAGTCTTTCCAAGGCCGATAAACCATGTCAAGTATATATAGATAGATGAGCACAGCAATTTGGTGTTTGCCTGAAAAAACCACACCTCCTTAACTGAGTCACCACTGGCCTGTGTGTTTCACAAATGCCAAAAGCCTGAATTTTTTCTCTTCTACATATAGAGCTACGCCACCCTCTTTAAATGCAACAGGCCTCATGTGGCCTCCAGTGACCCAAGGTGCATTGCTGAACAGAAATAATGACTTTTATAATAAAGTTCTCGGGTGGGGTTGAGGAGACAACCAAACAGCTAAATAACATGAGACACCTTGTGAAGGAGAGCCTTCACCACCTCTTCCTTGGACTAAATGTAGTCCAAATTGTAGATTCAATTCTGTCAATTCTGTCTCTATCATTTGTAATTATGTGCACATGTTGGCAATTTGTTTGGGGGGCCAGCTTATTGGGTAACGAGTCACACCCGATTAATTGAAAGGTGATTAAATACAGGTGTGGCTGCAGAATAGGGAGAGGCTCACTTTGCCCCTGCTGTGGGCTTGCGTAGGCTGGTTTCTTTGTCCGTTTGGTTATTAAAATAAATTATTGGTTTTTTTACCTTTTGTTTTTGGCTCAATTATGAGAGAAGTGGCGGCCAGCTTCTCTACACACCTGTGGCTATCTGCGGCCTTTTTCTCTTGCGCGGCAGCAGTAGCGCCGGCGTTTTCGCCTGATCGGAAAGGCACCAGCACCTGGCGCGCAATCGGCACGCTGTTTTCCACGTCTTTCGTCTTTTGTCGGCATCCAGACGGTCGGTGATTCATTTCCTCTCTGGCTTGCAGCGTTTTCGGTGCACACGTTCCAAGTATTCCACATAAACATTATAATGCATCGTGTCGTAAACACTCTGACTCACGCGGCTCCTGACCAATCGGATCGTTGACAGGAGCCGGCCCCACACCACGTGTACGTTGTCGAAGTGGAGTAAACAAGCGTCCAGACTGTTTACACATGGCGGTTTGCGTCTCCTCCTTTAGAAGAGCTTTGTCTCTCTCTCTCCGACATGTTTTTGATAAATTAACTTTTTTACCGAGGTTCAGCTTTCTCGGGTAACATTAAGTCAACGCCGTCGCAATCCCAGCGCTGAAAGTACAGCTGTACGCGTTTAAACCTGAAGCGCACTTGAGCAATACGCTTGTTTTCGTGTCCTTTTGCGCGATCATTTCTAAATGGAGGCACAACGTCAACCGTATATGGAATGCATACGTTGTATAAACGCATGTAATGTAAATGTATGAGTCTTAGAAATTTTATACATCAGTCTGAATCAGTAATTCAGAAAAGGATCCACACAGTGGAGAATTAAGTAAATTGGGGAAGGATGAATTAGCCACTCCACTGTAGTGACATAACCGTCTTCGTGTTTATGTTCGTCTAACATATTCCTGGCGCACCGCTGAGGCCTTTGAAGTCAGCTGAATGCAGCTGAGAGCAGCCAGGGCGCATCTGCATGCTGTACGCAGCGTTAACTCCTTACCTACGGCGGCGCGGCTCGCTTTTAATCCCCCGCGTCTGCAACCGCGTGGAAAGGCAGCGTAACGCGGAGTTTATGGTGCAGCGGGTGTGCAAACATTTTACATTTATACATTTAGCAGACGCTTTTATCCAAAGTGACGTACAAAAGTGCATATAGTGGGCAAACGGGCACCAGGGCAAGCTGTATACAGGCCTAAAGCTGCGCCACATCGTCACATATAATTCCCAACATTTGATTCGCATAATTACAGCGCCTCTGTAGTTTAAAATTTTCCAGCATTTTCATGTAATGTTTTGTTCATAGTAATCTGTTCGACCCTTCCTCCAAAATGTCCTAAACTGTTCAGGCGACTTAAATGTCATGGGACGGGCAAGAGGTTGAAAATTATTTCTTTCATTCTGAATTAGCCGTTAGGGGAAAGAGGAAGGGAAATAAACAGCTCTAGTCTGAAATATTTCAAGTTTGGCAGTTATGTCTGCGGTGAATATACTCTTTCTAACACTATAGGCCGGCTGTCAGACCCCATACGCTGCTGAGTGAAGCGGTGGGAGTCGAGGGAATGGGGTCGCGGGTAGTCTTGGCTAAGAACGGGGCTCAATGGTGATCTGAGACCTGATCACTCGGGAGTCTTGGATAAGATAAAGATTTATATTTTAAAAGCACCAACTTGTTTCACATAAAACAGCCGTAGCCTGTACGAAACTGCAGGTCTCTAAGTACTGCTTTTAGGACCCATCTACCCCCCCTGCTTCGACCCCCCCTTTAAGCGCAATTTCATGCCCCCTTTACGTTGCAGGCCCTTATCCCGCGCGCAGCGGGCGGTCGGCCGGGATTTACTGCGAGTGCTGCAGATAAATCTCAAGTGTCAGTCAGATGCGGGGTGTTGGCTGCTCCTGTTCACTAACCGTATCTGAAACGCAAAATAAAAATATGTGGAATATGATAGGCTACGTGTGGAAATATACATCATTGCCCAAAACTTGGCAGCTGTAGAACAGTTGTTGCCACTTTTCATGTATGCGACTTTAATGCATACGGAACATATTTTTAGTTTTTGCATGTCAATTTATGAATTGTTCATTTGTGATTGTCTAAAAAAAAAAATCAGATGGCTGTATGTTTGATATGACTGTGATATTACGAAGAACCTCCCGTGTATAACATGCACCGATCTCTTGTCTTATTTTCTCAGGCCGGATAAACTGACAATAAGCGACTCCTTTCTTCCCGCGGACTCTTCCCGCACTACTTTCTGAACGGAAGCGCGTCTGCAGTGCTTCCCTTAGGCCAAACATCCAGACAGTCTTGTTAAACTGGGATTGAAGTGACCTCCACGAAACGAGTCTGTCCTCTGGGTGTGCTAACTTAATGAAAAGAACAGGCACAATGCACATTTTTTTCAGTGGCAGAAAATATTAAGTAAACATCAGTGCAATTTATTTTTTCAGAACACCATAACTAACTGAACGTTGCGGTGAGGATGTTGTCTGATAAATACTGTACTTTCTGCCAACAAGAGACCTAGGATTAGTTCAGCCGACCAATAATATTACCAACCATTTTGTATAAAGTGATTTTGCATCCATGTATGGAAGCTACACGCCATGCCTTTGGAGAAATGTGTGCACTGCCACCTAGTGGCCAATAAAATATTACGAGGTGAGATTTTGGAAAAAGTTTCACACCAGTACATCAGTAAATCAACGCCTTTTGATTTCAACTATTAACTGCACAATAAAAGCTCAAATATAATATAAATAAGTACACATTTTAAATAACTATTCCCTATTTAATATCAAATACATAAGTATGATATCAGAGATATAAATTGTATAGCCTACTGGGCCAAATTTAAACCATTTCACTTCAGAATTTATAGATTTAACACACATTCGTTTAAGACCATTAAAACATAGAAATTAAATCAGTTTCGAAGACGTGTTAAGAGCAGTTATCCTGTGCTATTTACACACAGTATATTGATAGACACACTTTTGGTGTAGTAAAGAAAAACTGAAAAATGGAGAAAGGCGAGGGACAAAAAGGTTCATATATTATACTATCCAGAGTGGAGGAAAAGCATTTTGTCTCGCCCTTAACCGAAGGGGTTAGCCTGACCCAGTTTCAAAAACTGAGCTGCACAAATCACGACCCAAACGAAAACAACCCCCGAATCTGCGCTGTCGGGCTTTTGATGTACGGCCTGTAACGGGACGTTTCCAATGCTCCGCGTCCATATGGCAGTCACCCACACGCGACCCACCGAGCGGGGGCTCTCACCTCCACGACTGTGAAAGCGACTGTGCAAACAGCGACCTCTGCTGTCTCACCGGGGAAAGGCACACACCCGCAACGGTCAGCAGCTGTCCAATTTAGCATAACTTTCCCCTTGCCGCTCTAACATGTGGAGGCGCCGCAGTGTGACGTAAAGAGCTGGGCTTGAAGACTAAAGGCTGCAGATGATGATGATAGGCGGGGCAATGATGCTGTGTCTGATGCTTAACCTGAATTTCCTCAGGTTAGTTTATATCCAGCTGAGTAAAATGACACTATGCAAAACATAGGTTGTGTATTTTCACTAGGATTGGTGTGTATATGCAATCTGCATACAATATGTATCCCATATGCATTCTGAGCAATAGCAGAAATGTGCACTGTGGAGAGTCATTGGGCTTCAGATATTAGGTCATCATCACATGAACATGTGGAATTCCTTGACTTGCTCTCTCTGCATTCACAGAGCTCTGCTTTATCTCTGTAAACCAGCACTCTCCTTCCCCATCTCTCTCTGTATCCTTTTCTGTATTCTCTCACTCTTTTCTCTTTTTCTCTTTCCTTCTCTCTCTCTCTCTGTCCTTCCCTCTCTTCCCCCCCTCCCCCTGTCTCTCTCTCTCCCTCTCTACCTCTCTCTTCTCTCTCTCTCTCTCCCTCTCTCATTCCCTTCTCTCTCTCTCTCTCTCTCCCCCCCTCTCTCTCCCTCTCTTCTCTCTCTCTCTCTTTCTCACACTCTCTCACTCACTCCCTCGCTGTGTCTCATTCTCTCCCTGTATTCTGCTCCACACTCTCTCTCTGCATCCCTTTCCAGCATATTCTCCCTGTATGCCTGTTTATCCTCAAATAGCCTTTTCATGATTATTCAGCAGCACTGACAGAGATACTAACCAGATACTGTCATGACGACAGTCACTCTCCAAAGAATCAAACAGCTGTCAAAATGTACACTCTTTTAAAAAGGGAAAAACATTAAACCAAACTAAATAGCTCTTTGTCAGACGTGATTGCAGCCACAGCTGGTTTAGCTCTCTCTCTCTTTCCCGTACAGGACTTTGACGTGTGGTGCTTCAGTGCCTCTAACACGTTACTAAGGCACAAATTACAGGGAACCACACAGAAACACACACAGCTTCAGAGAGCGCTAAAGCACGTGAAGGATGCTGAAAACGTCAGGCCGTCCAAACGCAGCATAATGAAAAACAGCCGCCCAAATGAGTTCATAAAACCATAAAACACAGTCGTCTGGCAACATTGTGTGTGTTTTTTTTTCTGTAATTTACAGAATTAATGAAAGATGTGGATCTGGTGGCTCTGTGGCTCTTGCCCCAGCTCAGAGACGCAGGCAGCAGAGCCAGGTGAGATGGTCCCAAATGCAGGCCATTGCCTCCCTTACAAACACCTTCCAAATCCATTTTTTAAAATTTCCTGGGTTGCTGCTGGGGATATTGAGCAGGGAAATGACAGACCCTTTCAAAACAACACAAATTCTGGCAAATGTTAGAATTTGTTTTTTAATAGCATTTTCACACATTAAAGTGCGGCTTGCACACATTGCAAATCTACCGTGGGGCCAATTACCCAGAATGCATCACAATTAATTGTGAGCACCAAGCAGGGAGTTAGCGGGCAGCATCTGTAAGCCTGTTGGCATGACTCAGCTGGAGACTGAACCTGTAACCTTCTGGGGTCAGGATGGCCTTTCTAACGCAAAGCCCTGTAGGTTTCCCAGCAACATGAGACGTCTGGCATGTCTGGGGAATTACCCTGCCACCTGTTAGCCCAGATGTCGGTAACGTTCCATGGCATGGTCATCTGGAGGGGGTCATGCATTCTGCATGGGTGGGGGAAGAGAAGGGGGGTGTTCACTTGTATGGTGAACTTCACTTGTACAGTACTCTCCTTCCTCATGTGGTAGAATAAAGGAATAAAGGCATGAAATTTGGAAATTCCGTGAGTGCAGTGTGTAATCCATGTTCAGACGACAAACCGGTTCCGTTAGGCCACAGAGTTAATTTGACTGACAATGGGCTGCAATAACTGCCATCTTTCCTTATTAACTTAACGATAGCAATAATTTACGTTATTTTATGAGAGAATATGCCATATGTAAAGAGAGGCAAACCGAAAGAAAGTACGTTAAACTCTGAAGGCCAGAGCGTCCACTGAGAGCAATGATTCATAGCAAGGTAGGACCAGAAGGCAGCGACACCCTCCCACTTCACAGCTTGTATGCAGTATTAAAATGCGCCAGTAGAGGGCAGTGTGGTCACGCTCACAGCTTCATCCTCAACGCGAGAAACAGTGTGAATGGGCCGAACTAATTAGAAAGAGTTGAATCATTAATCACAAACTATCAAAGAGCTGGATCACTTCAAAATGGCAATTTCTTGGAAAGTATGCAGCGCGCTGGGCGACAGCGAATTTCTCAAATGCCAGAATTACGTGTAAAATATATTGGTTCCACCCATTCATTTAGAAACAATTAGTGTCAGATCTTTGGGGAGGGGGTGTCTGCACAATATAAAGTCACTGACAAAGTAAAATAACAGTCAGGAACTTGGCAACTGCGCGAAGAACCCACAAAGAGACTGACGCCGTTAAATCATAAAATGTCCACATCGCTTTCGTCCGCTGTTCATCTTCCTCGAACAGCGTGCCGCGCTGGATGATGATGGCATCGCGGAATCTGCCCACAGCTCCAGATCCAGTTACACTCCCTGTAAGGTTGTGACGTCGCCGCGTCTCGAGCGAAGGGACAGTTTCAAGCGAATTAATTCAGAATCGGGTTTTAACAGCCCCAGCAAGAGTTTCAGCTAAGAAAAATAGAGTAAATAAAAGATAAATAAAATAGAAATAACACAGAACAAAAGCTGAGCTAGAGCTAGGTTTTGTACTGTATGTCATAACAAATTTCTTCTTTGCCGTGTGCTGTCTTATCACCCACGTAATACATGCTGAAGATTGAAAGAAAAAAAATATATAGCATATCATTTATGAAGGTGTCAAACAAGTATCATGGTATGAATTTTAAGTTATGTTTAAAGCGAGCGTTTTCATGTAATGCCTTACGTAATGACGTATTTTGACATGTTAGCCTATATAATCCGACACTTTTCTTCTTAACTGATCACCCCGTGTTTCAGTTTCAAAATTTATCACGGAAGACGTTTTATAAAGGGAATTTAACGCTGCTTAGCCTTCCTCCATGACATTCAGATGATCGAATTCGTTTTCCTTCGATGTCCTGATGCTTGGTATTCTCAGTACCCATCACGCAGCGCCACTAGGTGCCTTAAAATAATGAAGTAAATGTCATAAAACATATGTTTGTATATTTAGAAGTACAGTATATTTACTGAATTTCAAAATAAGAATCATATTAAAAGAAACTATAGCACATATTCCCATTAACGGCATTGAACAGGTCAACTTTAAATTAAAGTGCATAGTTTTATTACATAAATGACGCTGGTTTACTTTCATTTGTAAACCCAACAGTAAACTACGTTTTTGCAGCGTACCTCCCAGAATTTTACACCGGTGCTGAAGCAGAAACACGTTCCTTCATATTAAATATTGCATTTAGTTTATTTAAATTATGAAGCACAATAGTGTGAAAATAAGTGTGAACACTTATTTTAGGTTGAGGAAACACTCACTAACTGATTAAATGTTTATAGTCCTGCTTCGAACGACACTGGATATTTGTTTAATGTCATTTATCATTGACATTAACGTTTTGGGGGAAAATGGCCAAAATAATAATAATTTTAAAAATCTACTCAGCAAGGAGATCAGAAATAATCGTTCCATTCAACGTCCTCAACTATGGGTAAGTTTACAATTATTTCCTTTAAGAACTAGGCTGGCTTTTTTAAGGAACAGAAAGGCGTATTTAAAAGTGTGCAATTTTTGTGCAATTTATCATTACTATTGTTAGGTTATATTGTCATTGAAATATCCAGACAATGTTGACTTGTATAAAATGAGGCATTCGGTGCCGTGTCAAACTTTTACTGCAGCTAAAACAAATAAGAATAATTAATACCATTAATACCAGCATCTGTACAACTATCCATAAATGTATGTCTCTACTGTTAGGCCATGTGCTCTTTTTATCTTTTAATCGGGAGGTCCGTTTAATAACATTACGGCGCAAAGGCGTAAGCAAATGGATACCTGTGATTCATGTCAATTAAATTAGTTTAACCTTAACCCCTCCCAAATCTTCATTCGTCCCTGAATCATGTGACTAAACAGCCAAGACCGAGCGGACACCGTCTCTCTCGATTTTTAAAACCAAGATTTCACATCGTCTTCAATGGGGTGTATTTAGCTTTGTATTTACTCTGTTCAAATCGATCTCTTTAAAATTCGAAACAGAATAGCCTATAGTTTTAAGGATTTGCATTTTTAAATGCCCATGTCACGATCCCCACGCGGTGGTAAATCACAAAGAACATCGCAGCCGCTGAACAGCTCTGATTCGCCTTCCCTTAGTGACGCTGAAAATTTGAAACCATCTCCCATTCACTGTCTCTTTACATAACCTTTACCGTGAAATGCTCATCTTTGAAAACGGTCATTTTATCGCATAATAATGACTTCAATGCATATGACCTGCCCTCGCTGAGACGTTAGGATGGAACTGGAGTGTTTCTTAATTATCGTACTTATGATGAATCTTGGAGTTTTAAATGCATTAAGTAAGTCCCTCATACTTGACCCGCAGTGTAATATTTTCTGGGTTAGTCGGCCTGCTAGCAAAGTAACACACTTTGGCCCACTGTTCTCCGATTTATGAAAAATAATTGTTGCTATGTTTTTGGTATCAAAATCATGTGTGTCATTAGGAGGCTATAGTTTTTGCACCTTTCATATCGCTGGCTGTGAGTAACTGGACCGTAGTTTTGCATAACTTGTTTTAAAATATCGATTTTAACATGTAATAGGGTACAGAACCTGCTAAAACACTTGCATCCAAGTAAATACTTAAAACATGCGTTGGTGGTTAATCTGTAGGCCTAACCTTTGATGCAGTGTTGTTGTTTTAGTTGTACAGTAGATTTGGTCGTCTCTCACGGCGTTCGGATTCACTACTCAGCCTCAGGACCGGAATCAGTGCCGCCGCAAAAACAGCCTGCAAACCCACGTTCGCGCGCCAACCTGCACGCGCGTCGGAGGAAGCCTCGTGCTGCTCCTTCACCTCGCGCACGGACGAGGCACGAGGACACCCGCGCGACGGGAGAACTGCCGGGCAGGTAAAGCGAGGTGAAGGTGCAGCCGCGCGTGTGCAAATATAATCTGAAGGAGTAAAGCAATGTTTGGCTTTACGTAACAGCCAGTTATCCCAATTTTGTAGGGCAAAACCGCCGTTTCTTTAGTTAGCTCCGTAAATTAGTGTGGTCTACTAGGACCACAGTTCTGTAAAAAATGTAAAAAGGTAGCAAATTAACTTTTCGCGGTCTGCTAAATCAATCTTCCTCCCAGGACGTAATTTCCGTTCTTCGGCCAGCTCCAAACAGCGAGTGCGTCCCTTTTCGCCCACAACTTTTGAGTAAAAAGTGATTTAACTGGCAGTGTATCAAAGGATGCACGGTTTGACAAAGCCACGATGGGGCTTTTGAAAGTATTACATTTTAATCATGTTATTCTTCATCTTAATCATTACACTAGGGTCAGAGTAAATTCATCACTACAAAGCACAAACATGAGCCGGAAATCGCTTTGCTTCACAGAAAGGAGGACATCAGTCAGTGGTGCGGTTTTATACAGCGCTTGGGGGAAAACCGGGTCTGATTATCGGAACATTTCGTTTTGGCAGCCGTAGAATATTTTTATATGAAATGGATTAAAATGCACATCCGTACCAGCAATACATTTCTCACTATAGCCTAGCTGTAGTCTACCACAGCAAAGTTCCCTTTTGATTCTTGAGTTTTGTTGTTCCTTCTCTGTAGCTTGATGGCCCCGATCGCCACCTCAAAAAGCGGACGACACCTCAGGCAACAATAAAGCCGGATCCAAGTCTGACTACAATGCGCTTTGTCCTTAGCTGTGAAAAACAAATTTAAGCCCACTGTTAAAGTGCTTACATTTTCATTGCTTTTGCTTGGCTGCCAAAATCCAATGTGGTTGTGTAAGAAGGGAGAAAATGTTGAATTGTTGAATGAAAATGAGAAGTGCTCCAGTTCTTATAGATAAAGACAGAGAATGTTGCATTTAGACTGAATGTAGGCTTCAATTTATTGAGACATTCTTTTTCATTGATACCTCTCCTCTAACTCTACTCAGCAAAAGTAGGTTCTCGGTGCCAGTTTGTGTAATGACTTCAGTCTATTTTTGGAGTCAAAACTCTTAAAGTAAACGTTATTCGATACAATTTGTTGAACTAAAGACAATAGAAAGAAAAAAATGAACTACACTGGGAATATTGTGGATAATGTTTTTTGAATCACAGTAACAAATATTTAAAAATCCCTCAATTGTTGTCATGACAAAAAATATCCACAATACCCCCAATGTTTACAGAGAGCGTGCAAAGCCAGGCTGACAGCGGGAAGGACCCAAAATGCTGCTCTGTGTTTCTGCAGAGTGGCGTTGGGCTGCGCTTTACCTAGAGACCATGGGCCGAGGCAGCGACGATCATGGGAAAAGTGCACCGCGGGGCTACTGGATAACCGGAGTCCAAAATAAGCTGGGTCCTGTCCCAGGGCTGGGCTGCTGGAAGGGCTCAGGTTTACAGCGCAGAGTTTCGGAGGGGGGGGCAGGCGTACCCGCGCGGGCTGTGACCCAGCCTCCCTCTCACGTTACACCCTATATATAAAGTCCCCCTTCCACCGGCTCGCCCCTCTCTCTCTGCCTTTCCGGAGCCCTGGCCTCTGCTGACGGTCCCGTCATCTCTGCGTCTCCGTCCCCAGCGGCCTCACGTCGGGTCCCCTCTGTGTACCCCAGCCTGGCAACCGTCGCCGTGCGCCGGATTACTGCCCCGGAACCCTGCTTTCAGTGGGAGGTCTCCTGCTGCTCTCTCCGGCGTTTTCGTACGGGGAGAGGAAAGAAGGAGCCGGTGGTCGTGATGAAGTCCGGGGCGGGAGAGGTGTAGCCGGGCCTACTTTCGCTTCTCCTGAGCCCCCCTCACTCCACCCCCGGGGTTTCGTTTTTGGGAGCCTGCTGGTGGGTTTTTTTCCTCCCCAGAGGGGCAGCGTCCCCAGGGGGCAATGGATCGCCCTCTATTCAGCTGCCTGCGTGGCCCCCCCCCACGCCCCCCCGCGGCCGCCCCAGCACCCTGCCTTCACACAGCCGCTCCCGCTGCACAACCGCGCCTCCTACCCCAACCCGCCAGGCTCCTCGCCCCCCTGCCCCGCCCCCGGTTACCCAGGTGAAGGGGGCCCATTCGGCAGTCAGCCCCACCGGGGGCACACCCTCCCCCAGCCACATCAGCACCCGCCCGGCTGGCACGGCCCTCCGCTACCTTCGCCCCCCCACGCCTGCGACGGTATCTTCCACCCGCACCCCGACTCCTCCTCCGCCCGCCTGGGCGCCGGCGCTCCTGTTTTGGGAGGGGGCGCGCCGACGGGGGCGTCCTGCGTGCCTGCGGACTTTGGGCAGCGGTCGCTGTCCCCCGAGGAGCCGGAGAGGAGGAATGGAAGGAGCAAAATTGACCCAACAGGTAAGAGAAGTACAGGAGCTTGAAACCATACCTGCTGTGGGGAGGAGACTGAGACCCTCCAGCTCCTGGCCTTCCTGACTCTTATCATCTCTTTGACTATGATATCTCTTTGCCCGACAGACACTCCTAAACTTACTCAGCTTACATTTCGCACATAGTCCGTTTGCACAGCACAATATTTACCGGAGAAGCTCACCTTGCTCTCGGGCTCAGATAGATCTCCTCCGGGGAAGCTGCTCACCTGTGGGTAACAGGTAGCTCCTTACCCTCTACACTACACATACACATATGAACCACATACAAAGCACCCTTGGGCAAGGTACTTAATACACCATTGCCACAGTAAAGATGAATAAAATTGTAGCCTACGTAAGACAATGTTAATAAGAGCATCTGCTAAATGAAAATAATGTAATTTGGTTTCTTCTTAAAGACAGAATCAATTCAAAAGACTCAGCCCTCAGACAAGGTTGGAAACTATTCTACCACATAAAGTGGTTGAAGTTAAATGGAACCGTGTATAAACAATGCATTGAACAAGAGCTGGATAATCCTTACAGCTCAAATTCTATGAGTGCTGGGAGGGTAGATGTAAGATATAAACAGATACAATAATATCGTTTTTCGCACAGCTGACGGCACGTACATAAATTCTGCGGTGTGTTGCTTTCGTTTAGTTTTTGTTATTTCTGAGTGGTCAGATTTCAGTGTGTCGTGAAGGCTTGCACCCATGTTAAACAACAAATGTCCAAACCCAAAAGCAATATTTAAGAGGAAAAATAATGTCCTGTCCTGCAACAGTGGATATTTAGTGTGAAATCAGCCTTTTATCATGAAGACATTATGCAACATAAATGCAATTCTAATTGTAACATAATATTCTCACATTTTTTTTCAATTTAATTTGATCTGTTTCATCGTATTTGTCCTAGAAGTTTATAATGCTTTCAAGTATATTTTACCCTTCTTTCAGCATGAGAAACATTTTGTTACCAGTGTTAATCTGTTTAATATTTTACTACACTTACTACTTACTACTACAGCTTACTACACAACATTTGCAAGGAAATGGCACAGATAAGATTATAATAAATATTATACAATATTAATAACAAAAAGCCCAAAATATAAATTATGTAGATTTGATAAAATTTATTTTTGAGAAATTTATTTGATAAACAGGGCCCATGAAATATCAGCATTTTATATTACGCCACATTATGTGATACATACTTATACTCAGCATCATGAATATTTATTACACTCAGTAAATAAATGTTCACAGTGAGTACAGTATAGTGCAATTAGTCACAAATTTTACAAAGAACAAATAAACTAAAAAAGACAGAATTCCATCTGAAATATGAAGCCATTTTTATTCTTCACTCTTTTGCAGAATAAAAAAATCTAACATTTATTGCCAGTTAACTGGAAAAAATATATTCTGAACTGTGCATACGTTAGGCAGAGAGATTCGTTATTGTAACCGTTCATAAATTCATGTGTGCTGTCCGCCATTGCGTGATCACAGCGGCCCAGAGCAATAGCTTTAACATAAACAGTAAACACCAGCAGGGATTACTGTTTATGATACAGGGCTTATGGTTTTATGGTTCATGACTCATTAGTAGTTTTATGAACCGTATTAGCGCTGATGTTTCCCATGGTTCTAAAGCTCTGGAAAAGGGGAGGATGGTCTGGGAAAACAGAGAGTGGGAGAGCAGAGTATTCTCACTCCATTCCTGCCACATTTGGACATTTGACTGTCAAAATATTTGTCGTCCATAATCCTGTGAACAATTTGGTAATTATCATTTAGGTCCTATGGTACTCTCGCATAGTTCTATCTGTGCAATTATCTTTTATTATTAGCAGTATTATTATTAGTAGTAATGTGTACTTGTTTAAATAGTTTATAGAGTTTTGGAAATTACATTTCAGTTGTTATCATCATTGTTAGTTTAGGAAATATCATACTAAAAGTGTTCATAGTAATGAGTATAATTACAATTGAAAAATATTTACCTTTTTGGCAGAGGAGGGGGTGGCGGTAGTGATCCAGGCAATTAGTGTTTTATTAGTCACTGTATGCCAGACATCCTTTCTCAGTAGTAGGCCACAATCAGAACACCGCTCTGATCACCGGGAAACAAAAACAAAAAAACATTATTAATATTCATCAGATGCACTGTCCGGTTTATTTCCATATAATCACCCACAAATAAATTAACCAGTTTTTCCCATGTTAATATACACTGCTGCTCCGGTTGGCATTATTTGTTGTCGATTGAAATCAAGCTGAAATTTCTGGAATACGGTTCACTGTGGAGCAAAGCTGAACTGGTGAACAGACAACCAGAGGTACACAAAAGCGTTTCATTTATTTTCAGCTAAAGAATGTATCAACTGTGCAAGAATCTCTCTGATGACTACATATATTTTGGTATGTTTGAGGGCAGTTTTTACATTTCCACTGGCAATGACTACACTTTGCTAGTTTGCAAAAGAGCCAAGAAAATAAATGTGGAAGTTATCTCTCCGTTGATTTATTGGAATAATGATTAATTTGGCCTTCAAAAAGAGATGGAGATAAAATCACAGTCATTATGCCAAGCAGTCTGTGGTAATTAAACATCCAAACTTCACAAAGCCCCTCTGCTTTCTTTGTTTTGGTTACGTATTAAAATGGCCTCTTTCTTCCCCAACAATATACACACAGCAAATCTGCCTGCCACTTGTTAAAACAGGAACAAAAGTCTGCGAAAGTTATGGCTTTTATTTTACTCCTTCGCGCAAAACCGCAGTTTATATATAGATACATGCCCGCTATCAACACATTTGGATTATCCGTGATTAAAATTAGTGGAGTGTTTAAACTCTCCTACCAGCTGCGAACGAGGGAATGTGAAATATATTCTGAAATGAAGCTCTCAGCTGAAGGCACAGTGCAACGGGCCTTCCCTGCGGCTGACTTCTGCCCTAACTGAGCGCCAGAGCGGCCTTGCACTTAGCACCGGTGCCGCTGCTGCAAAACGCAGGCACAGAACACAGGCCTTTAAATATGCATGACATTATGGGCATAATAAGCTGCTAGCTTTGATAGTCCATGAGCCTGCAGTGGAAGAATCGTAGAAGTAATTTCGGTTCTGAGAGCGGATCGAGCATAGCTAGGCCGTCACTGTGAGGAGTTCATAGACGCGTCAGAGAGCAGAATGGGGCAGTCCATCGCTTCCTTGGATTCTGATTGTATTTGAGCTCTTGTGCAGTGACTTGCATGCACTTCTCTGTTACTTTTATCGTTCTCTCCCTGCACCGTCCCCGTTAAACAATGCACAGGCGGTGCAATCAGCTGTCCAAACGCTGTTTTCTGACTGACTGTTGTAAGGTGAAAGATTTAACTCTTCTCTCTGCCATTGAAATCAAGCAGATGCAGCTCAGCACTGGAAGCAAAAATAATAAAAAAAAAGCTTTCTACTCTTTTTTTTCTTCTTTTTTCTGTCAGGATATGTTGAATTCATTACGGCTTCGTCTGGCAGCAGCAAGCTTTCCTTTTCATTTTTTTTTCCTTCGTCTCGGAGGTCGTAATGTGGACTGCCTGCTCCCACGAGGCTGTTTAATCGCCAGCAGGTGTACACTTAGGGGAAGCCCGCCTGAAAGCTGTTAATGCCGCCACACCTGTGTGTCTCGCAGACCGAGACCGGCAGGGTCAGGGGCTGCATGGGGAAGATGTCGAACCTCTGCGACAGCGCAGACTCTGTTACTGCGAGACCGAGGATGGTGTAAAGGGTCATCTCTGAGTGGTCTGAAAAGGTCTGCTGTGAGCCCGTGTAAGATTTGCCTGAATTCCAAGCAGTCATTGATTTTACTGTAATTACAGTCCCTGAGGAACAACAGAGGCGGATTTAACATGTTAAAGTGTGCAGGGGGACGGGTTCTAGCTGCATTGCACATTGCAGAAAAAGTTTCATGGTCCCGATGGAGGTGGAGAAGAATCCAGAGATGTTATAAAATGTTATTAAAATGACAGCGGGGGATCGTTTTAACCACTTTTTAATCACTGTAGACAGTGGGTTCATACATTTTGCTCCATTTAGGTTAATCAGATACTGGTGTCAGTGTTGGGATAATGCGGCTGGCAGAGTTTTGGCAGAGAGAATTGGACAGGGGCAAAATAAATAAAGCATTGCCAAGATGTTAAAAAAAACCTCAAAGTTGTACATTCACATCCCAGCTTTCATTAACTTTAATTTTTATTGTTTACAATCACATGTTAAAAAAACTTTCTTGGGTTCCCAAGTGCCCTGGTCTGATAAGGTCCTCGCGAATGCGAGCCCGAATGCAAGCGAATGCGAGCGAATGCGAGCCCGAATGCGAGCGAATGCGAGCCCGAATGCAAGCGAATGCGAGCCCGAATGCAAGCGAATGCGAGCCCGAATGCGGGCCCGAATGCGAACCCGAATGCGAGCCCGAATGCAAGCGAATGCGAGCCCGAATGCGGGCCCGAATGCGAACCCGAATGCGAGCCCGAATGCAAGCGAATGCGAGCCCGAATGCGGGCCCGAATGCGATCAATTAGCAATTACAAATTAGGCTGTGTGCATATAAAAAGGGACAGTCCCCCCCCAACCAAAAAACTTGTGCTGCCCGATGGATCTGCCTCCCGGAATAATGTCTGCGCATGCATGTTGGGTCGCTTTTAAATTTTACATTATCAAATAATTTACTTCAGTAGCAGGTACTCTTACCTGGAGCAAATTACAGTGACGGTACGTCCGTAAGGGCATATAGTAAGAGACCGTTAACAGCAGTACATAGAGAAAATATCACGTTTGAAACAGTGGCAGTGTGTGGTGCAGCACTACAGTAAGTGGTGCCACGCGGTTCTACAGTAATCAGAATGATCGGAAACCCCTGAGGAAACCCCCCCCCCCCCCCCCCCCCCCCCCGTTCTCCTGAACAGACACATGGATAGTTAATGACAAGATACTAGGAGATGCCACAGGGTGAGTGCTGGTTTTTCTTTTGTTTCCCCCGAGTCATTGAGGACAAAGAGGAAACCAGGCCCCAAGACCTAAATGCTTGCCATAATGCATTGTTCTTTTATGAACCATTTATGGCTTGTAATGGTTGCCCAGTCTAATACAAGTAATTGGTGGTCATCCTGACCGCCAGCAGAGACAGCAGGAGTCATGCCACAGACTGAAGCACAATGTACGGCATATGAACAATGGGGCAAGTGTTTTTTTTTTAATAAAAAAGAATAAAATTCAATATAGCGAAATGAACATCTGGTTTTGATAAAGGCTTGCGACAGAGTCTACTGTAGGGGACTAATTTGAAGAAGCAAGTTTGTGTACATACAGCACATGCGCAGTATTTCTTACTGTGACAGCACCATCTTCAGTTAGCTGGCCGTGCTACCGCTTTTGACAATGAACAATGAAACAATTTACCAATGCGGGATTCAGTCGCAGTGCAGCGGCTTGGTCATAACTTTCACTAACTAACCGAAGCCAGTTTTGCTCCATTTCTTTCATGACTTGCGCATGACTCCGTTTGACTCGCGCAGTGGTTTTCTCTCATTTCATATTGAATAAAAAACAGGCTGTGCATAGGACATTAATCATTTTTTTAAAAAAATCTTAAAGCATTTAACAACAAAGTGTTTGAGTGTTTGTGTGTTAACCAATTTAGAGAAATTTTTAAAAATCTGTATGAATGTGCATATGAAATTCCATATAAATCATTCCGTGAAATGAGCTGCTTAAACACACCTGATTGTACTATGTATACTATTCCATTTATTCTTTCATGTAGAAGTGAATTCATCCTCATTTTAGAAGATAGTTTTTGCTTTTTTCCCACATTTTCCCTCAGAAAAATGCAAAATGAAAATGGGCCAAATTATATGAAAAGATGACATCTTAGTTATGAAATATAATGCAAGCGATATACTGATTGCAAAAAAATCCTGATCCCGAAGTTCTGTAGAGGTTTCTGTGTTTTGTTCCATCAGAATCCTTAAATATGTACTTTGATCAGTTATTAGGTTAAATTAAGGTAACGATTTGCCTCGGAAGATGAAGGGACCGCAAACCTGCAGCGAATTGATCACGCGCATGGAAATACAAACACTACACGACAAACAGCAAAACGGTCCAAACAAAAGTTTTTTTTTCATGCCTCATTAAAAATGCATCATAAAAACGGGTCTTTTCATCGAGCCATATTTCGTTTGGTGTCAGACGGTTCTTCATAACGGCGGAGTCCCCGTGTCTGCCCAAACGAGCCGAGCCCCGCGGCGGCAGCGCTCTGGGTTTGTGTGAGCGAGCCGCATTTACAGCCCAGTTATATTAATGTGCAGCGCAACAGAGCACCGCACATAAATTAGCCGACGAGTTTTCGTCGCCTTGAAATGTGACGTTAACAGTGCGTTATTGAAGTGTACCCAAAACCCAGCCGCAGAATATGATCAAACGAGGCATATTGCTGAAAAATCAACTACAAGCATGACTCTTTTCCCAATAACAACAGGAGAATATCTTTCTCTTAGCTTTTATACAATTTAAGGATATCCTGCGCTGTTTCCAAAATCAACAGTATCTTACTCTTAATTACTCTTAATTACTCTTCATTTAAAAATATCTGCTTGGAGTGTAAAACTTGAATTCTAAAAGCATTTGAGAAGAAGCCAAATGAAAGTGTTTAGCCAGACATACCATGTACACACCAAGTAAATAGCGCTTGTGTGACTGACTTAGAAATGCTCATAAATGTCAAACCAAACATGTTCCCTGTTTCATTTTCTTAACTGCCATCTTCAGTGTTTTTAAGTGGCTATGGCTGCTGTTGCAGGGCTAGAGATATAGGAGGCCCTACAGTAACCATGAGTGTTTCTCCTGTTTTCAGCGCTCCGTGTTGTTTCTGAGCTGTGATTGGCTGGTGAACAAGGGGTCTGTTGTCTTTAAAGCAGGTGATATACTGTGTGGGGCGTCAACAGGGTGGGGTATGGACCCCTGAGACGGGGCCCCTCCCCGCACACCCACACAGCCTTCTGCACAGTGTCTCAGCGTTTCCGGGACCACCCACTTTATGGGCGAGGGGGCGATTCGGCGCCTCTATGACTCCCGGGAAACCACCTGCATCGTCTCCACCGCATTCATACATTTATCTTCTCACCAGAGAAGGCAGCGTTAGCTTGCTCTCTCTGGTAAAAAGCAGAACCCGCTGTCACTTTAGTGCAACAATTGTGAATACGTGCATTGAACTTTGCATGCAGGAAACCGACAAGCAAAAATAACGCAGTGAATAAAGAGAGATGGTGAATTGGCATTTGGAAGAATTACTCACTGAAAAAATGATTCTGCTTTAACATTAGTGCAGTTGTATTTTGAACGAGCGGTGAGAGTAATTCTGGGAAGGGGAACGGTCAGTGATTCAGACGCGTTCACACGCCAGTGTAGGGCATGTGTTAGCACCGGCGCTATAATAAAACATGATTGGCAACCCTAATGGTTTTACTCTCATTTTATTTTGGTTTCAAAGGGGCCTCTGCAGTCTATCGTTTGATTCTATTTTTTCTTTCTCTCCCTCTCTCTCTCCCTCTCCTTTCTTTTTTTTGGGAAACTTTATGGCGACTGGAAAATGTTCTGTTTTTCATTTCAGATTCCCACGACAGGAATTACAAGTCAGACGTGAGCAGCAAGCCCAGGAAGGAGAGGACGGCGTTCACCAAGGAGCAGATCCGAGAGCTGGAGGCCGAGTTCGCCCACCACAACTATCTGAGCAGACTCAGACGCTACGAAATCGCCGTGAACCTTGACCTCACGGAGAGACAAGTACGGCACGCGTTCGATCATTCTAACAGGCTCATTCTTCCTTCGGTCATTCTCATTATCTTTTTGCTTAAAACAGCAGCCCAACAGCTAAAGACAACACACAACATGTTGCGATTGAAAATTTCTTCTCCCCCCGAAACTGAATGAGGAAAAAGTTACAGTTACAAAGTAAAAAAAATGTAACAGTGCCCGGGTTTGATGAGAGACTAGCTGATGCGTCACAGTTTTTCCTTTAAAACTTATTTTTAACCATTGTTATTATCATTGCTTACAAAGGCAATAGAACGACACACCTGCAATCACAGAAAACCTGGTGAAGATTTGTACTGTGGTTGGTCCTTAACTTTGACTTACTTAAAATATTACACTTGCTTAAATCTGTTTCTCAATATCTCTCAAGTGGCTCAGTGAACAGGGTGATATGCACGGCTGGGTTTTGAAACTGACTGCGTCATCTGCTAATGACGACCGGAAGCCCATAGTAACGGAACATATTGGCTTCATTCTGTCAGGGGTATGAGTGGGTCGCCCAGGGTTTCTCCATCTCACTGGTCTCAGGCACCCTGCGACTGGTCAGGCACCTGCAAGTTGCCCAGATAATGACAGCGGAGCATTGCCTATCATCTGCTGTGTGACTTGTACGAAAAATAGATGTTGGCTGCATGACGGCGTATCAGATGATTACTGCTGCACAAGCGCATAAAAGTCCTTTAGCCAAAGCTACAGATGCACCACAGTGTAGTAGGGGTGAATCTCTCGTTTTATTTTTAAACCTTATTTGACCAGGAGCATCAGTTGATGATGCAATTCTCTTCTGCTGTGAAGACCTGGGGAGACATATATAGGATGCAAGATAAAGAAACCAATCAGCTGTAAGGGGGTGGTGGTGGTAGTGGTGGTGGTGGTGGTGGTGGAGGGGGATAATTAGTTGTTCAGATTATTTGATTAGTGCTGTGTAGAGCCCCAACTCTTTGTAATAATTGCCCAGGGGGGTCGTTAATGACTGCAATGTGTCCGGACTTTAGTTTAGCGTCTCATTGGAAAGGCACCTCCTATAGCACAGAGTCCCTGTCACTGAATAAGGGCATACACATATTTATGATTTCCAGAATGCTGTAGAATAGATTCATACCTTGCCGAAAGAGCTACTGCCTCTGATTAACAGCTAATACAAAATACTCTTCTTTAGGTTAGTCATCATTTTAACGCTGGCGACTCTAGGTTATTAATTTACTGTTGTCATTCTTTCATTGCTCTTCTTGCTTGGCCACAGCGGGCCGTGAGCCTTAAAATAAATCCAGCCTGGAGAGAGATCCTCCAGCGGCAGCATCTGCTCTTTCGCTGGTCCCGGGCCACCTCCGCCGTTTTAAGCCCTGGTTTAATCATCGCCCTGGGAGACGTAAATACCGAGCAAACTTGTCGAGTAAGGGGAAGGAGGAAGCGGCGGCTGCCAGCAGGCGGACGCGGCTGCGTGCGCCATCAGCACATAGCAAACTGCTGACACGTAAACCGCTGCCAAAACCGAGCCTCTGCCGCGACTCTCCTCTGTCACGGTGGAAAGGGGCGGCTTCCGATAGCCAGTAACACTAATCTTTTCCTTTAGTGAGCATGCAGTCGCACGTCGTGCGCTCCGAGCTGGCAGGGGTTTGGACCGTCGGACACTTTTATCTCTTGTGCGTATAAATGCTCTCCAACACACGGAAACGGACCGTGCTTCTTGTCACACAGAGGGCAAAGAGTTTTACAATGACGCTGGATTCCAAAATAAACCTGAGCTATAAAAAAAAACGCAGAAATCCACAATGACATTACGCTTCCCAGACTCCTGTGATCTCCGTCCCTGCCATCGTAAATAGCTCTTTTCTCTGGTGCCTCTTTTAGGTGAAGGTCTGGTTTCAGAACCGGAGGATGAAGTGGAAACGGGTGAAGGGAGGCCAGCAGGGGGCGGCGGCGCGCGAGAAGGAGCTGCTGAACGTGAGGAAGGGGGCGCTGCTGCCGTCGCAGTTCCCCGGCGTGGCGGGACTGCGCCACTGCGCCGACCCCGCCGCCAACGAGGACAGCCAGGACAGCGGGCACAGCTCCGAGCGCGCTCAGTTGTGACCTTCGGCTGGCCCCACCCCCCTCTGCCATCAAACCCCGCCTCCTTTCTCAGGAACGAACACTTCTGTTAAGAGACAGGTGTTAATTGGTTATTAATAGATGAATATGGATAATACCAGAGACAGAAATACGTCACTAGATGGACATGTAAATACATGTGGCTGTAATATGCATTTTATGCAGCAAGGTGTTGTGAACATTCCGTGTAGAAGCCTTTGCAGTAACGGTGGGCTGGTTTGCCTTCGGCTTTACATTTGCACTGTGTTAGGTTGCACTGCCTTTATGAGTTACTACTGACTCAGTTTTTGATTCAACTGCGTTAGCTTCTGTTAAATCAATTGATGAGGGTGAATTACCAAGCTGTTCACCTAAAAATATAATTATTAATTCTGTAAATAATTTTCATCATTTTTCATCTCTCTTCTTTAAAATTTACAGTATAACTTGTGCAGTCGTGAACATCGATAAAATAGCTTTTGCTCTGTCAAAAAATGTTTGTTTTTTTTTTGTTGCAAGGAGAAAGTTGCAAAGGATACATTTTAAAGAAGACAAACGATAAAGATTTCACATCATTAGAATGACCCAGCTTTGGGAACTAAATTAGCCTCTCAAAACACTTTCTTCATAAAGCGCTTAGGTCATCCTGGGTTGTTCTTTAAAATGGTGCAAAGTGAAAGTTTATGATTTTACTTACCATCTGTAAAACGCTCTGATTTTTATTTTACCTTGTGTGGGGCAGTAACACAGAACACAGGGAAAGCATTTGGTTTGACGGATCAGGCGTTTATAGGCCAGCCATGTGAAGGCCATGTACTTGTCTCATGCTTGGTATGTCCAAATGAACACTTTCCCTTGGGTCCATTTGCAAATGCTGGCTTTTTCCCAAAAAAACGATTTCTAAGGTATAACAAGATATATGTCTCTGTGAGACCAGCTGCTCATAACACTGACGTTACACTAAAGCAGACGAAGGCGCGCATGCCCTTAAACCCGCTGACTATTTGCAGCGCTGCAGTATACTGAGGTTATACATAGCAAATCTGAACGTTCCCGCCTGCGATCGGAGCATGATGTGTGTGAAAGTTGCCATGGAAACTAACCCAGCCCTGCAGAGGTGTTCCCGCTGTGGTGCGATTTGCCGTAAACTCATGTTGTGAAGTCAAACTGCCGCTTGATCTCTGGGCGGCTCCCGTGTGAATGTGCTCTCCCCGCGGCTTCCCCGCGGCTTCCCCCGGTTCCCAGCCTGCCGCGACTGGCTTCAGCAGGGCCGCATTCGCTTAAAACTGCGGTCGGTTCCAATCGCGTGTTTTGATTTGTCATTCGATTTCCATTTTTTTTTTTTGCGTGAAATGTTATTTTGGTCAGAGCAGAAAACTGATTTCCTTTAGGAAATGATTCATGACTATACGACATGAATGGGAGATTTTTATATAACCTTTCAACTTGGGCCAAAAATCCGGGCGCGCATTTTATGCGCCCATGTGGGAGCAGCAGTGGGCTCACCGCATTTAATGCAGATGCATTTCCAGTGCGTTCCACATGCATTTTCATATCCATATATGCCGCAATTCTGACGGGGGATCCAAATGCATATTGCGTATTTGCGATGCACTTCAGAATCTACACGAAGACACCCACAGGTTACTGTTTCAACACCACACCATCAGCAAAATAATCAGAAACCATGCTTGGAGTGTCGCTGGTTTATGTCATTTTCACTGTAAGAAAGAGGTTGATAAGTACCCTGCTCCCTGTTAAATGGGTAATTTTTTTAAGTTGGCAAGCAGATTATGAGCAGGTAGAAAATGGTGATGGAACACATACAAACTTACTGACACAGAGATACCTGTATGTTCAGTTTAATTGTTTAGAAATTTTAATTGAAGTCATTGATATTTACAGTTATGTTACTAATTGAAAAGTCATATCCCAACGCGCATGGATATCTTATTACCCATGTACTACCTGCCTACTCTCTGTTTGTTAACGGGTTTAGAAAATGAGACAATATGTAGTAACATGTTTATTAATGACTCGTTTAATAAGATTCCTAAATGAGAGAGAGCTCACCCTCAATCTCTGTCATTTTTGCTTAATCTAAGCAGGTGGTCCTGTTAAGCCCTTGCTGAAACTGCAGGATATTCACAGACGTGAGATTATTCACACAAATAGTCAGTAAATAGACTAGAAACAGACAGGCATTCAGGAAGCTGTTACTAAACTGCAAAATCATGGCTGAATGGCATTGATTAATGTGAGGCAGAGAACCTATTAAATGGCAGGGGACCTTGAGTGACAGCTGTTTTATCCATTTAGACCTTTTTTATTGGGGGAGAAGGCATTTTAATTGTAGTAGGTAGAAGGTAATTCTCCAGCTGGGTCTGGAATGGGAGCAGAATCAGCTTACTGTGACCTCACACTTAAACAGCGTTCTCATAACAATGGAGCTCTGAACTGCGTGCATCTGGCCTCAGAGGCCACAACTGCACTTCAAACACATATACACAGGCACATACATAACACATGCACACACCGAGTCACTCATATACACACCCATGCATGCACACCCTAGCGTGTGACTCACACACACACATTTGACTGCTTCAACCAAAGACACTCAGTTATTCTTTGACAGTTCCTTTCTGATTTAAGTCTTCATTAAGAATGTAAAATAATGTCACAGTCACAAATAATGTCACCCATTTTAAGTTATTGTTATTAAAGGTTAGCACACCCCATAGAGAAGAAAGCAGCATAAGAATGAACATATTTTGCACTTGAGAGACTGTGAGAATTTCTCAGGAAAAGGCTTGCAAAGGGCTCAAAGTGACTTTAATGGCAAAACTCATGGAAACTAACAGGTCAAAAGATGACAGTTGACAGGGAGGCCTACATAACATACGGCTTTTGATTACAAGTCATATGAGATGAAAAGACTTTTTAAACACTTTTTGAACTTTTGATAAATTATTTTCAAAGATGTTTAACTTCCCGGCAATTTTTTGTTTGTTTGTTCAGTTGTTACATAAGTTAGGAAAAGAGAGATCAATGAAAAACGATTACGTGTTGATCTAGTTTGTCAGAGACTCTGCAGAGAAATTCTGCTGCACGGAATTGAAGAGATGAAAACGCACGCGAGTATCTTTGTGGACTTGCAAAAGGGAAAGATGATTTATCACGTCCCTCCAGATGTTCCAGAATGGCCAGATGTTTAAATGGCTGGGCTACCTGTGCTGTTATATGAGGAAGCCATAAACAGCACAGATGCTGACGGTAGCGTCACAGGGGGGCGTCCGGAGAGATTGAGTCTTCATACCCAGCTTCACTTGTCTCCGGCACTGATTTGCTGCAGCTCTCTGGAGACGGGCGAGTCAGGTCAGCATCCCTGCCTGAAGTGTGCATTTGAGTTTATGTTTGAATTTACACTTAATGCACAGGAATCTGCAAGCAGCAAACGGCAAAATGAAACACCAGCTGTGTGCACTGACACACCAGGACTGCAAAAATCCAGAGGGACGGCGGCAGAGTTTGGTGAAACCCCGCCGTGTGGCACCAGCACCAGCACGCCGGGCCTCAGAGAGCGTGATCCTGACCCAGGGAGGGAAACCAAGCAGGAATTCTGACAGCGTCTGTTTACCTCACCCTCTCAAGGGAATCCATGCCAATCACAGCTCCAGGCAGAGAGAGCTAATGTGTATGGGTGCTTTTTCCAAAACGTTGGATCAGATTTCCTGTTGTTCCTGTTGGTCCTGTGATATTCATGTCATGCCTCTCGCCGTGAAGTCCTTGTATGTTGCTAGAAATACCTGTGTGAGTCGCTCTTGTTAGCATATCAAAAGAGTCCCCTCGTTCCCTGCCCTCTGGTGTCCGTTAAAAAGAATCACACTCGTGACAGTGAATCACAGCCTCCCAGAGTTGTCTGACCCCCTGGAGGTACAGGTCACCTCCAGAGGAGACTGCCCACAGTCAGAGCCAAAATGGAGTGAAAATATTTAGTTTCATTTTCACAGTCATCATTCCCCTCGTTTTATTTTACAACGAAGCCTCGGTGAGCAGTCTTCATTATTGTCAAACATAGCCCCTATCTCAGTCTCACAGGGACCGGCATATGAGTTCTGTTTTTTTTTTTAAAGAAACATCTGTCATCATTAAGTGATGAACTCAGGTGAAATATGAAAATAACTGTGAAAACATATGAATCGAATAATGTCAAAGAGATGAACTGGAAATCGAATGTGAAATGCAGCTAGGTATTGACGATGAAGGGAATGTCTGGAAGAGCAATTGCTGAAGTCTGCTTTTAAATAAAGACAAGCTCTGGTACATGGAATGCGCGTGAGAGAGAGAGAGAGGGAGAGAAAGGGAGAGAGAGAGAAAGGGGGAGAGAGAGAAAGGGGGAGAGAGAGGGAGAGAGAGGGAGGAAGTGCTGTATTACAGCAAAAAAGCGCATATCACACTGTGCTAGAGTGCAGCAGACCCACTGCTATACTCGTTATTTGCAGTGAGTGATGAGTGATGTCCGCTCTGTCCGACACCCTGGCGGCTGGAGGCGCCCGTGGCTGTGGAGTGATGCGGTCTCAGCCTCCGAGCTCCTGCAGAGAGCTGTGGTCGTCAGGACGAGCAGACGTGACCGTTTTAAGACTGGACCCCCTGCTTGTGATGCAGGGACAGGACCCCACAGTGAGCGCTATTAAAGCTGCACTCCTGGAGCTTCCCCTCCGTGCAAAATCAGCGGGGGCCTCAGCGCTGTGCAGGCACATGAGCGCCCCCTGCAGGGACAGGAGCAGCAGCCAAGGCAGGGGCAGCTGCACGGGGTAATGTAGCATCAGAGGTTACATCAGCTGCATGGACTATATTACATTGCATTATTGTCATTATTTATGTTTTTATGCAGAGCGACTAACACAGGTTACAACTGTTCACATGATATCCATTTATATAGCTTGATGTTTGCAGTTGTAGGTTAAATACCTTGCCTAAGGGTACAACAACAGAGCTCCATCCGGGAATTGAACCAACAACCTTCTGGTTACAAGCCCTGCTCCTTATTACCGTGCTTCACTGCCCCACTACACTACATGGGCTAAATCTGCAACATAGGTTAAACTAGCTGCATGGAGTAATCTGTATGTTCTATAATAGGGGATTTGACTGCATTTTATACAGGCTTAATAGACAGTACAAAAGACAGTCTAGCCTATGGGCAAAATGATGCTGGACTCAATGGTCTGTTCTAATCATTAATCTTCAGTTACTGAATGGCTCGGTGGGCAATGAGCTCTTCTCGAGTGCAGACTAAGCCTTTCAGCTCACGCTGAATCAACGGTGTCATTACGTTGTCATGAGTTATATCAATGCCAAAAGTCGAGCGAGCATAACATTAGTTTGCACATGTGTATCGCCATGCTCTCACACAGATTTATCCTGCTTAAAACTCTCTCCTCGTGTTCAAAAATCTGCTCCCGAGCAAAGCTGCATCCCCTCTCACATGGAATCCGCTTGCTCACTGTCAGCTTGTAATCTCAGCGGTGCAGCGGAAAATATCCGAGCGAGTGTAGAAAACACAAGCGAGAGAGGACAACGTCCCGAGTGACAGCAGAGAGTGAACTGAATACAAATGGAGAACGTGAGGAGGACACATTTGAGCTAGAGAAAGGGGATACACACACACACACAAACTAATCTCCTGCTCCCTCGACTTTTGGAATTCAATTCGCTCCACGTGTCATCAGCTAACAATGCTGACATCAGAGCCCACAGGGGCAGAACAAATTGGCGTTTAGGTCAGCCAGGGTTTCCACGTCTCTCCGACACACTGTGATTCAGCTAGTAGGTGCCTACTAGCTGCTAGGATGATATCGCCGAAGTAGCGCCTATCCTTGGCACCCTCCCAAATTTATTTACTTGTATAATGCCAGGTGCTTGTGTACAGTATGGTTACCCACTGGTGCACTCCCTCTGCTTAGTACCAAACGCTCTGACGTTAGGGTATAAACGCCACTTTCACTGTATTGAAACATTATTTCAAAATAGTATAAACCCTGTCGGTATTCCAAATGCTACATTGCTCAGTGATGAATAGAGATACAGGAAGCTGATGCAAGATACAATCTGTCTAAGGGTTCAGCCCCAACACAGAGACCGATGCTGAGGTGAAACCTGTTTGTAACTGTTACCACACATTTTATCTCTGTTTATTGACTGTCTCAAACAATAGGTCATTCTTATAGCAAGCCACAGGTTTATTAAACATTCTGGAAGAGGATATTCAGGCCTCTAAAATGAAGTGTGGCCCGATTATCAAATTCCACAATCACACAATTAAGCGGGTCATAAATCACTCGTAAATCAAAGTAGCTATCAAGGTGAAAAGAGAGCCCGTTTGAAAAAGGGAAGCCAAGTAAACCAGACGGTCCTTTCATAGGAGGAAGGGTGTCACATTTCAGGGGGGTGATTTTTCAAAATAATAGGTCCTGAAAGAGAGCCCTGCAGGATTCGGCCGAAGAACGAGGTGCTGAGTTCCTTTTTCTCTGGAGCTGAGGCATTTTGGAGCGTACCTCATATCGGCTGTGCTGTGTGGAGCCAGGGCAGAGAGACCCGCAAAACTTAACAAGCATATTCAGCCTGAAATGAATCCTGAACTCACAGAGTAATACCAGAATAACTCCACAGTCATCACCAGGGAGAGGCCGGATATAGACCCCAGGGGTTATTATGGTCTGCTGACCAGCTGTAGGTAAATGCTTCCTCCACAATTATTCTGTCATTTCATGTCATAACATCACAGAGGTTTCAGAGTGAGTCTGACAGATAGAGAGCATTAAATTCTGTTCCAATATCTCACCTCACACGCATGTATACGCACACACACAGACACGCACGCAAACACATACACACACACGCACTCAAATATTACTAGAGGCAGAAGTGTGATGGAGTAGGAGGTTGCAGGTTCAGAACTCAGCTGGGGCACTGCTGTTGTGCTTTTGTGCTTTGAGCAAAGCATGTCAACGGACCTGCTTCAATAAACACAAGCGAACTGCACAAAAGGACAAAATGTAAAAACGTCAGCTGTGCGAGTCAGCTCAGACAGGACCATCTGCTAAGCAAATGCATTTTATTTATTCTACTCTTTATTTTAGGCATCAGCTGTGAAAGTCTCACAGGACTGACCGGATCAGCGGTCAAAGCTATTCAGGACATGACATTTATAATCCAGCCCAGAAGAGTGATCTTTCAGCACCGTATTTCTTCTGAGGAGGGGATGGTGAAACTGAGGCAGAGCCCACAGTAAATCTGCCCTGTGGAAGCTCCTCAGGGCCGCATGAGAGACCGTGCCCGGCGTCTGCAGAGTGCAGGACGTGCCGTTCCCCGCCTCCCCCTGCAGAGTCTGAGTGGGAGACCGGGGCGGCGCGCAGACAATCGAACCTCTGTTCAGGAGAAAAATAGCCAGCCGTTATGGCACAAAGAGAGCCACTAGTGTGCTCACTCACCGCGCGTGGGTGGGTGTGTCTGGTTTTACGCTTTTGGACGGCCATCAGAATGGATGAGCAGATGTATCTCAGCATTTTCGGGGGGAAAAGGCTGCTATGATGGTGATGGTCACTGTGGTGGATGTTATTTACGCTGGCATCGTGGGTCTTTTGATGTACTCTGCATACAGTCCCATCACTCAAGATAAAGTGACATTTTTGTGTCATCTTCAAAATTCAAGGTCTAGATATCAACATCAAACAAATTCCAAAGTCTGTAAATAATTAACTTTATGGTTTTGGTACTTAAAGTTATGATAAAACTTGACTCCTGTCTTATCATTTCAGCAGAATAAAGAGGTGAAAGGTTTTATATTCTTGCGTATTTGTGAGGCTGTTGCAACATTAAAATAGCACTTGGCCCGGGTCTTGGACTATTTTCCCATGCAAGCTTGTGTCTGCTGTTCAAAAGCGCAGACGCACGCAGTTTGTGTTGAGGTGGGCCAGCGGGCTGTACAGCTCCCCCTAGAGGCTGTGTGTGAGTCCGGAGGCACACGGCTCCTGGGCCGTAAAACGGCCGTGCGTTTCTGGCCTGGCAGCAGCGCAGCCGACCTCTCATTACTGCGCTTCCTCTCCCTGCGTCTCCGTTAAACCACGCATCTGGCATCGGTTACAGACGTCTGCCGCGGACCCGGGAGAGCTGATGAGATTCACACGTGAGCCTGTGCGCCTTTTTCATCGTGTTACAGCACACATGCTCGCTCAAGTGTTAAAAATCTCGACATGATCCGTTTTCATTTCAAAAGCTGACGCTGATTTAGTTTGAAACAAAATCTATATATGAATAAAAAATGAGTGGTATATTTTCATGAAATCATAAACATTGAGTAAAATCAAGTTTTAAAAATGAATTAGACTTTGCTGTTCGCTTTTTTATTGTGCCAGTGTGACTTTCATCATACAGGTCTTCAGCATGTGTCCATCATAGCGCTTATTACCAAAATTAAAATAATATAGTAATGACACGTTATTAGCACTCTTCATGCGAACAGCCAGGAGTTTGGTTTCAAAGAGAGCGTTTTGAAGTCGTTCCAGCCGATTAACAGAGGCTTTGAGTCGGAAAAAGTGACAGTTTAATTGCGTTTGTCATAAAAAAGGTGTTCCAACACTTTAAACCGACATTCGTGTTATAAATGTCACCTTCAGAGTGCACGCTGGTATTTACTGTTTTGCAGCTGTTAGACCTAACCTGTAAATTCAGGTGAGGCTACCTTCCCTATTCACTGTCTGAGTTGCACTTTCTGAGTATTTGGACAATGGGGGGTGGGGCAGTGGGGTGAGTGTGCGGGGGTGGGGTGGGGGGAGGGGGTGAGAAGGTTGCAGGTGTTTTGTGATTTGGCTGCAGTGACGTAAGGCTTGGCTCTAAGTAGACTGTTTGAAGTGTGGGTGAATGGGGGCCTTACCTGTCCTGCCACAGTAACCCTGTCTGTGCCCCCCCCACCCTGGCACTGCGCCCCCCCAGAGGAGTGCAAGCCACTCCAGACCGCTAGGAGCAGAACACACACACACACACGCATACTCACTCACACACACACACTCACACACACACACACACGCGCATACTCACACACGCACACACGTACACACACACTCACACACGTGCACACACACACGCATACTCACACACACACACACACACACACTCACACACTCACACACACACACACACACACACACACACTCACACACTCACACACGCGCACACATACGCCTGGCAGCTAAACTATCCTCTTATGCCAAAGCTTCCATGTGTTACACACAGCCAGGCAGTGTCAGAGACAGACAGCAGGGATTTTTCTTTCATTAAAAGACTGAGGTCATTTTTAACCCAGTTCAGGGCATGGAGCAGCGAATTCTCCTTTTTGAAAATGATCCTGAAGCTGCTTTTGACTGTATTTAGTATGTGCTCTGCTGAAGGACCACTGAAAATCCATTAGAAGCATACTCTGTATTGCTGTCATTGTAGAGCAACCCGCTGTCGGTACTTCAGCTTGCGATGTCTCGCTTGCGTTGTGCTTCTCTGTCTTCCTGTCTGTCAGGGTGGGTGTGTCTTTGTTTTTGTTTTTGCGTGCATGTGCTTCTGTTTTTGTTTACGGCACCATGTGCTCCGTCACCCCGCCTCCTGTCCCGCCGATCTGCCCTTTGCCCGTCCTGCTTGCATGTTCCCTGTTAATTCATTCTTTATCTGTGTATAAATATCCCTCTGTTTTCTACGTTCTTTGTCAGTTTGTCTCAGTGTGTCGGCCTGTTTTGGTCCTGCCTGTTTAAA